>NC_051158.1:11511968-11540455 GCF_013339745.2 Dermacentor silvarum
ATAAACCATCATCATGAAGAACAACAACGAATGGCACTTGTTAAGATCTAATAAAAAATCCTCAATAATTATGAGAACCAATTATATGCAGTCGACGGTCGGTCTTTTCCTGAATATTCGAAAAGCTTTCGGCTCCACTGAACCTACCATCCTATTTAATAAACTGTCATACTATGGAATTCGCGGGGTGGCCCTAAAACTGATTCAGAATTACTTCACTGCCAGACTGCAATACACATGTTATAATGAGTTTTGCTCACAAAAGAAAGAAATAGCACTCGGAGTCCCTCAAGGGTCAATTCTAGGTCCACTATTCTTTATTCATACGTAAACGATATTGTAAACATACCGCTTACACCAGATATAGTCTTGTACGCTGACGACGCAAGTTTGTTTTTCTCAGGTAACAGCCTGTGTGTGTTCTAAATTGCAGCTAATAATTGGTTAGATCAACTTTTGGTTTGGTTAGCAGTGAACCAGCTGCAGTTAAACGTCAAGTAAACTAAATATGTGGTTTTTAAGCCTGAAAATTAGCCTGCTGACTGTGCTATTTGTGTCAAGTTCAATGGTTGCGCAATCGCACGGACTTCGGCTTTTAAATTTTTAGGTGTACTTTTTGGTGAAAGCCTGAGTTTTACACCTCGTGTAACGAAGATTCATTCTAGAAATTGTAGGTGAATGGGCATATTGTTTAGGATTATGTACATTGTAATTGTTCCTATCTGGTTGAAACGCCGTCTGTGTTATGCGTTAATTCAGTCCCATCTTAGTTATTGCCTGTTGGCATGGGGGAGTACGTGCCCGTCAAATTTGGATCAAGTGATATGTCTCCAAAAACCAGCAGTTCGCTGTATAGAAAACCTTGGACCCTGCGATCACACGGCACCTTTTTTCTTGAAACATGGCCGTTGAAAAATTAATCAGTTAGATAAATTTAAGGTCGCTATATATATATATATATATATATATATATATATATACGAGGTGAACTCGAGGGAAATGCACTCATTTTTTATCAAGAATACCCCCCAGGTAACAGCCATACAATTTTATAGGCATGACGATTATATAGAGTACCATTTTACAGGACCAACTAAGATACAAAACACTAGCATACTTATTCCCATCCTTCATAAATGCACATCCTAACGAAATCACTATTGCGCAAAACTTCAGATCAATGAAGTTCTTTAAAAATGCTCTGAAAATATATTTGCTTTCCCTTGCTGATTGAGACTTAGTTTCTCGTGTGCTTTAGGTATAATTATTTTTTGTTAAGTGAGTTTCATATTGTGCTGGTATATATTTATAATTTTTCTTACACACATTGCTCTGTTGGATCTAAACTGTTCCTACTTTGAAAGTGGTATAATGATACAGGCATTTAATGCACCTATCTTTGTAGTGTATGCTATGTAAGTGTAATCCATGTAATTGATATGTATGTAAGCTATATTTTATCCTTGCTACTTCACCACTGAGCAATGTATGGGTGACAAGACTTTAGTCAGGGAGACAATGTTCTACCTTTAGCTTTGCCATCCAAGACCTTCACTGTGTCTGTTGCAAGGCTAAATAAATAAATAAATAAATAAATAAATAAATAAATAAATAAATAAATAAATAAATAAATAAATAAATAAATAAATAAATAAATAAATAAATAAATAAATAAATTTCTGCGCACCGATCACCATGTGAAGTACTGAAATTTGAAGAAGTTGCGAATAATTTAAGAAGTACCGCAAATAATTTACGTCAACACACTACTGTTCGGCGCAAAAGGAGAAAATGTGCACACTTCACTCATCGTTAAAAAAATTATTAGTCGAATTAAAACAGGCATGTTAGTACAACTTCTCACAGCCACAGTTTGCAATAAAATTGGTTCGTGAATGGGCCATTCATAAGGGTAGAAAACGATGGGGCCATGCGGTGTCGTGGACAACATTTCTCGGCAATTTACCTTAAAGGCAACACGAACTTTTATGTAAACTGGGCATTTTATAACCGCAGTAGGTTTATTCATGTCACTAACATGCACCTCACAACAAATGCCTTATACATACGCTAATATACATGCACGCTGAAACGGCTACTTGGCTTAGTACCAATTACGGGGAAGTACTATATGTGGATGCTAAAAAAAGTTCCTAGAAATCAATGCATTCTGTTTTGCGGTTCCAGCGTTTTCTTTCTACCAACAGTTGTTTTATTGTATATTTTAACGTTAATTAATGGACCTATCTATCTATATAAAAACCCAGAGCAATAATAAGCAACGTGATCATGTCTGACGAAATTTCCGGAGAAGAGGTTCTCCTAAATAATGACCAAGAAGTTGGATGCCCACAGTTAGGTTCATAGTTAGGAACTCTTGCTCTAGGTACACATTTTTTTTTTTTTAGTCTCGGTGAAAAGCAAATTGACCTACCTACTACGAAATCGTAGCATTCCAAGAGATTTTGGGAAACTCCGGCGTCTCCCGTTGACTCTTGATTTCCTCCCTGTTCTTGTCCTTCGGAAGAAGCCTTGCAAACAATGGCCAAGACAACGACCACGGCTAACTTTACCGTTAATGGTGCCATGGTGACTGAGAGGCTGTAGCAAAAAAAGCAAAAGTGCAGAGTGCTGCACTAGCACCGGCTCGATTCAAATTTCGTTCTTCTACAAGCCCGCTAGGGCAAGTAATGTACGCCGTGATACCCACAATTCTACGAAGGCTGGGAGCAAACCTCGGGAATATATAAGAGCGCGCGCTCTTCGTGCTACGTAAGTCGCACTAAAATACAAACAACCAATGAGAATCCCGCGTGGCGCTTAACCCGTTCGTAGTAAAACTGAAATTGACTTGCTAATTAAGTTGTGCGTTGACACGGAACACGGCTTAGCCTTGCAGCAATGACTGTCGTCTTAAGCTCTAACGAGACATTTTTTATCATTAGAAACCTTGTTCGTCATTTGTTGCATTTCTGATTCCCGATCTTTCCAATTTGTGGCTATATGTCACTTGCATTCGTTATTCAGTGACGCACGCCCGCTATGGACTGGCTTGTGCTCACTCGTGACTGGCAAAAAATTGCTCAGGCCGACCACGGGCTCAGTGGGTTTGGCTCTCAAGTAAAAACAAAAAATGCAATCGCTGGTTCAAGTTAAGCGTTGGCAGTTCAAGTCGTAAGAAGATGCTGCTACGGAAGGTTGCCTTCCCAAACATGCGAATTCAGCATTACCTTGAATTATGCTTGAAGTCACCTGCATCGCAATACCCGACTACGACAGAGTGAATTCATTGACGTAAATACATTCCAGATTTATTTCCTGTAAGGGCAAAAAAAAAAAAAGGAAAAACAAAACTTGTGCCAAAGTAATGGAAATGGAGAGCAAGCATGACGTAGTTCACTGACAATGCAAAACCTGTTCTTGAGTCAGCATTTGCGCATTGCAGTTTTCCAACTATATCAGTTGTTTGACGTTGGTAGTGCCTTCCAGTCCTCTCTGACTCTGAAATGTCTCTTCTCGGCGCGTGTGTATTTTAGAACCTGCGCACAACAGCATTTATTTATTTATTTATTTATTTATTTATTTATTTATTTATTTATTTATTTATTTATTTATTTATTTATTTATTTATTTATTTATTCAATACTGCCGGCAACCTTCTGGTCGCCAAGGCAGGAGTGGTTACAGAGCATTATAGGTTACATTTGTTACAAATCGTTGCCGCGTTATGGCGACAAAAGAAACAATGAAATACACAAACACCAACAAAATCAATACAAGGAACAGTCAACACTTATTACCGTATCACTTTCTCGGTAACAGAGCAAGCCCAGCAATCACAAGAATGAAACAACGGCCGCTAAAAAAAGTTCAGACGTTTTCAGGTTCCCCACCTCATTCGGCAGCCCCTTCCACTCAGCAATGGTCCTTGGGGGAAAAAGGAGCCCTTGTACGCATTTGCTCTACATTGGGGTACCACGATGGCCTTGTTGTGTTTCGTCCTGGTAGGTCGTGTCGTGTTAAATTGCATGTATGTCTGGAAATCTAGTTTTATCTGACTGTTAACGATGTTGCACATCATTTTGAGGCGGTGCAACTTGCGCCGTGATTCAAGTGTGCGAAGACCGTCCCGCTTATAAAGACCTGATCCTGACACGTGCCTACCGTGCTCATTGTAAGCGAAACGTAGCGCCTTTTTCTGAATACGTTGAATGCGGTTAGATTCTCTTTTGTGGTGTACGGATCCCAAACTACATCTGCGTACTCAAGTAAAGGTCGTACGAGGGACGTGTATGCAACTAATTTTGTTTTGCTGTTACAATGTTTCAAGCGATGCCTTAGCAGCTAGAGTCGTTTTAAAGCTGCAGAGACAATATATGCGAGTTCCAGCTTAATGAAGAGTCAGTCATTATACCCAAGTATTTAAACTGGTCAACACAGGTGATTAAGTTATTGTTCACAATGTAAGCGTAGGGAAGTGAGTTTTTTTTTTTTTTTTTATTGCGATAGCAATTATATGGACACTCAAAAGCAGATTTCTGCCGTCGGCGTCGCCGTCGCCGTCGCCGTCGCCGTGAGGTTCCGTATGACGTCATTTGGAGAAGAAATCGTCGCCACGCGCCGAACGCTGTATGTGCGAGTGAAAGGGCGCGAGGGGCGCGTCTTTCACGGGGAGTGAACGCACGGCGGAGAACAAACGCGCGTTCTGCGCCGTGCTCGCTTAAGGGCTGCAGAAGTAGGCGTCTCTGTTCTCCTTCACAATCACCATGTATGTAGAGCAAACGCGCCTTCTTCCAACGAGCGAGAGGCCGTGGGGGAGGGGGAGGGAAGGGAGGCGACGTTTAGCTGCGGCACGCAGTGCCTATTTATATCAGAGGCTCCGGCAACAGTCACCAACGCCGCACGCATTTTGAGCGAACGCGGGCAAAACGCCGATGGCGTCGACAACAGTTCTGCGTGTTGTTGCTACCAAAGCCGCTCACCTTACTTCGTATGACATTGCTGTGTTGCTATCGCATTCATTGCTTCGCCCTTAGGGCGAAACTGTGACATTTTTTTTTTCTAGTGCACCCTCCTCACCACTTTCCCCCTCGCGGCTCATCCCTCTCGCCGCTTTTTTCATCGCCCGCTGCGCGCCGCTGTCATCTTTCGCGGTGTTCGTCCGCTCGATTACGCCGGTAACGCAAACGCTCACCGCAGGTTGCGCTCTAAATGATTCATAAATACTTGTTCGGTCGGCAGTGCGCAATAGTGACTCATGATCAGCCGCTGACGCAGTTCGGCGAGCTTGGCCGGTTATCAGTACGTCAAATACAAGAAAGGTCAACTAGTAGGCTACGCAGATGGTTTACCAAGGCTGCCGTTGGAAACAAAGAGGGGGATCTTGAAATTACCGCGTGAAGATGAGAGAGCCGACCGAAGGCGATCGTTACAACCCTGCATTGATAATTTTCTGTTTCACAGCGTAAGCTGTTATGGGCTCATTCCAATAGCCGTTTCGGTTCGCGTCGTTGTCACCGCCGGGGCTGCCGCCGCCGCCGCGTAACCGCTATCGCCCGAAATCCCCCCAAAAGTATACCCGCTTTCCGCCGGGATCGGACCAAGGCCCGCTGCTTGGGAGGCGGATACTCTACCACTGAGTCACGCAAGCGCTCGCTTTCGGGTAGCAGAAAGGTGCCCTAAAACACTCCCAAGCACGCAGGGGCAGATGACTCGAGCCTCCACCAGTATAGTGGCGCCATCTAGTTAATGTCTCTGCAAACGCAGCGCGCCCGACATGTAAGTTGCAGTTGTAAGGCTTGATCGGGCTCAGCAGACTGCTGTGCAGAAAGCATTACAAGCCGCAGCTTGCCGTCGACGCCGGGCGGGCAGTTCAGATCGTTCGCGTCAAAACGAGGCGAACAGACTGCCGCGAAGACCCTGTTGTGCGTAGTGCCCAAATTATAGCTACTCTTGAGCCGCTCCACCCAGCTTACGCTGTGACTGTGCTGCGTGTGCCGCGCAGGCCTGTGACTTTTTTTTTTCATACAGGACTGCACCTCATTCTTTCACAGAATCAGCGCCCTGCGAATTTTCTCAGACGGAAAATCCGAACCAGACTGTCCACGCTGAAGCCAGACAGGAGGAAGGTGTGGAAGAACTGAAGTGAAAAAAATAAGCTCACGGTAGATGTGAGAAGGAGAAACAGCCGCGAGTTTACTCAAGGCGAAGAGGTATATGTCCACACCGTGCGCAACGAAAGGGTGAACTGGTGGCCAAGGGATATTCTCAAGAAGGTGTCAAAAGTGATGTTCCTGGTACACGTAGGCGGGGTTCTTAGATTTTGTCATGCTAATCACATAAGATGTACATTGGAAGCGTCAAGGGTTCCCTGGTCGAAAATACCACTGTCTGAGAACGCAGATACCTCAAGTAAGTTCGAAACAGAAATTTCACGGAGTGAGGTTACAGTAGATGCAGGCGCCGCCGCTCAGCCGTCGCTGCCTGTTAAATATTAGAGGAAGAGGACGACGACGGCTACTAGCGCGCTCGGCGCGAGCGGCTCGCTCGTGATCTGGCGCTTCTGGACTGACTCGAACGGCCAGTATGGACGCGTTATTACGGTTCTTCGAGCAATAAACTTCCCCTTCCCGCCCTTCTACTGCGAAGACTCCTTTGTTTTACATTTTTTGGTGCCGAGAAACCCGGGACTCTGTGATCCAAGCGACCCGACAACGAAAGGACTTCGCTGGCAACGAAGATGGAGCGGATCAAGGGCAAGCGAGCGACCCAACGAGCTTTGCACACGCGTCTCCGAAACGAGGCAAGCCAACTCATGGAATCAAGTCATTTTAGCGCTCCGGCGCTTCGAGTGCTGCATGACAGACTGAAGAACTGCAACGACGGACTAAGGGTGCTCAACGAACAGTTGGAGGGTTACCTCACGGACGAGCAAGCATCCGAAGACTACATCTCGGTCGCGGATTATGAAGACAACGCGGCAGCAACCTTGTCCCTTCTCTGTCACCACATCGAACAACTTCAGTCTCAAACAACCGCGGATCGAGGCCTACCGACACCTAACGACGCCTCAGCTTCAGGTACGATCTCGGGACATCGTGCCCTCGGTGATACCTCAACACCAGTTGTCGGTGCTTCTCGACTTCCGAAGCTCGACTTGGTTCACTTCAATGGAACAGTGCAACAGTGGCAGCCCTTCTGGGACATGTTCAAGCATGCCGTCCACGAAAATGCCAGTTTAACGAACATCGACCGCTTTCACTACTTGAAAACCCTTTTGGCTGGACCAGCGGCCAAAGCGATCGAGGGAATTCAAGTGACGGACGCATCATATGCAGATGCCATCGAAATTCTAACCAACCGCTTCGGCAACGTGAGGATCATCGAGCAGAAGTACTTGGAGAATCTTCGAATGCTGAGACCAGTGAGGTTTTCTACTGACGTGACCGCTATGAGGAATCTCCTGGATACCGTACACATTAACGTGAGAGGTCTCAAGGCTCTTGGACGATCGGAGCTTTCATACGCTGCGATGCTCGTCGAGATTCTAACGAAAGCGATCCCCAATGACATCGTGGTGGAACACTACAAGCGACAGAGCTTACTACAAAAGCCCGATGAGATCCAGTCGTCAGAGACGGAGCTGCGCCAGCTATTGGATTTTCTCCGACTGGAGGTCGAAGCTCGTGAAAAAAGTGGTCACCAGGATTCCTGCGTTCGCGACACGCACGATGGAAGGCGTGACAGGAAGACCTGTGCCACGCCTACCGCCTCCGTGTTACACAACGAATCCAGCAAGACGAAAGGTAATTGTTTTTTCTGCCTTTCACCCACCCACGTTACGGAAACGTGCACTTCTACAATAAGCCTGCAGGAGAAGAAGAGCCTTTTGGCCAAGTCGGGCAGATGTTTCAAGTGCACGATATCAGGCCACCGCTCGAAAGATTGCCGACGCAATATCCGTTGCGCTACCTGTAAAGGCAAGCACGCAACAGCTGTTTGTGACCCCAACTACGCTAGCAAGAAGAAACCGAGTGAACGACAAACCCCGAGCTTGCATGCTGCCGCACAAGCACCTACAAGCAATTTATTTGAAAATGACGTATTACTGCAGACGTTCCGAGTATGGGCTCTAAGCGACTGCAATTCTTGCTATATAAGAGGGGTCCTGGACAACGGAAGCCAGAGAACGTTTATCAGAGAAGATATATCCAGAAAACTAAGCCTGCCAACACTGAAGAAGGTAGATGTTGAAGTGAAAGCGTTCGGTGGTTCGAGCGGTGCGCCAAAAGAGCAGCTCAACTTGGTTAAGGTGACTTTGATGAGCCAATTTGACAGCTCCAAACACGAAATCGAGGCTTTGGAGGTTCCCTTTATCTGTGATCACTTGCTTGAACCTCCACAGTCACAGTCATTTGTGCAGAAGCTGGCTAATGAAAAGAAGTTTATTGCTGACTTTGTATCGCTTCCTGGCCTAAAAACAGAAGTCGGCATAAGCTTGCTCATTGGAGCCGATCAAATGTGGAAGCTCGTGCTAAACGATGTTTGGTCGCACGACGAAGTGACAGGACTTGCTGCGATCAACACCAAGCTTGGCTGGACATTTCAAGGGCCTGTACCTTGCGACGGTCGCATTTTCAAAGAAGTCCGCGCGCACGTTTGTGTCCTTCGCACGAGTTGCACAGAGACTGACGTGTCTGAAACCTTACAGCACTTCTGGGAGCTAGACAGCATAGGCATTTCTGACCCTTCTACCCACGACGAGCATGGAAATGAAGTGGTCCGGCAATTCACGGAGAACATAGCATTCAAGAACGGGAGGTACGAAGTAGCGCTACCGTGGAAATCCGTCAACACATACCTAGCAGACAACCGAAGTGTTGCGGTTCGACGCCTACACGGTTTATTGCGGCGATTTGGTAGTAACGAGGAGCTTCTTCAGCAGTACGACAAGGCAGTCAGGCAGTATGAACTGGATGATCACGCGGAAAGAGTCAACGGAAAAGACTCGGCAGAGAGATGTTACTACATGCCGCACCATGCTGTTATCAGGGAATCATCCTCGACGACACGGCTGAGGGTGGTCTTCGATGCCTCGTCACACGCGCATGGAGCAGCGTCTCTGAACGAGTTATTAGAAAAAGGACCCAAGATCAACAACAACATGGTTAAAATGCTTGTGAATTTCAGGCTACACAAGATTGGAATCACTGCAGATGTACAAAAGGCGTTTCTTCAAATCGGCATTCAAGAGCCTGATCGCGACGCCTTGCGTTTTTTATGGTTTGACAGCACGCCAATGTCAAGTGAACATGTGCCGAAAATAGTGGAGTATAGGATGACACGAGTGCCATTTGGAACTACAGCAAGTCCATTCCTCTTAACAGCGACGCTCCAGTATCATTTCAAGCACATCAATCCTGCGCTGAGATCATCTGCCATGCAACTTGCCGAGAATTTCTACGTTGACGATCTTGTCACAGGAGTTTCTTCTTCAAAAGAAGCTTTCCGTCTTTATAACGAAGCAAATCTCATCCTCAGCAAAGCGGGCATGAAGCTGCAAAAATGGTCCACCAATGATGATGAGTTAAGAAAGTACATCACTGATAGATTGGACTCTGTCTCAGCAATGGCTCCTACGAAAGTTCTTGGTTTGCTATGGGACACAGCTGCTGACAAGCTTATTCTAAACATGGAATCTCTGTTGCAGATTCTCGAAAAGAAGAACGACACCAAGAGATGTGTCCTTCAGACGACCGCACGGATTTTCGATCCATTAGGGTGGCTATCACCGTTCGTCGTTAGGATGAAAGTCCTCTTTCAGAGATTGTGGGAGCATGGCACTGCGTGGGAAGAAGTTATGCCTGAGCAACTTAGACACGAATGGGAAACTTGGTCCGATGAGCTAAAATGCTATCCGGTGTTTTCACTTCCCAGGTGTGAGCTGAAGTTATTCTTGGACAAGCCTTCAAGCTCCCAGCTTCACGTATTTGCTGATGCCAGTTCTGTTGCTTACGGTGCCGTAGCTTATCTCAGAATGGAAGATCAATGCGGTAACGTTGATGTTCAGCTTCTATTTTCGAAGTGTAGAGTAGCTCCAATCAAACGGATCACGTTACCACGTTTGGAGTTGATAGCAGCGGTTCTGGCTTCTAGAGTCCTAAAGTTCTTGCGGGAGGCTCTAGAGTCGAGGCAATGGAAAATAGAAGAGCACCTGTGGACGGACTCAAGTGTAGCGCTTTGTTGGATACAAAGCACGGCAACCAAGTGGAAGCAATTTGTTTATAACAGAGTTAACGAGATACGTCAAGTAACAGATCCAGACCAGTGGCATCACTGTCCGGGAACACAAAACCCAGCTGATCTGCTGACGCGTGGGCTTTCGCTCACAAACCTTCGAAATAGCCAGCTGTGGTGGAAAGGACCTAACTGGCTTCTACGTGCGGCAAATAGTTGGCCAACGACATCTGACGCTCCAGATTCTGGACCGGAAGACGAACAAGTTTCTTCCGAGTTACAAACAAACGTTCCTGTACTGGTGAGCGTGATAAGAGAACCACTTTTCAGTGCTGAACGATTTAGTTCTTGGTTACGAATGGCAAGAGTGACAGCATGGGTCAAACGCTTCGTGGACAACTGTAGATCGCCAACGTCACATACAGAAGGATCACTTACAGCTACTGAAGTTCAAGAAGCTGAGAACATCTGGTTCAAGCAAATGCAGACAGATACCTATGCCAAAGAGAGAGCCCAACTTGAAGTGGGACAAGACCTCGACAAGACGTCGTCCATAAGAGACCTGCATCCCTTTATTGACGAAAAGGGCGTCATGAGGATTAGAACTCGCCTTCAGAACGCCGAGGTCACATACAACGAAAAGACGCCTGTGCTGCTACCGTCCAACCACCCGGTCACGCGACTCGTCATTTTGCAAGCTCACAAAACTGTGCTCCACGGCGGTGTCGGTGACACATTAAATGAACTTCGCGCCCGGTTCTGGGTGCCCAGAGTGCGACAAGCAGTGAAGAGAGTGCTACGAAAATGTGTGATTTGTGCTCGTTTCCGACTCAAGGCTGCGAGTGCACCGGCAGCCCCTCTTCCCAGTGATCGTGTGTGCAATTCGCGCCCCTTTGAGGTTACGGGAGTTGACTTTGCAGGGCCAGTTTTTGTGAAAGATTGCAATGGTGTTAAAGTGTACATAGTGCTATTCACGTGTGCAGCAGTTAGAGCAATTCACCTTGAGCATGTGGTTGGACTTACTACTAACGCTTTTCTCATGGCTTTCAAAAGATTTTGTGCAAGACGTGGAACACCGCGAATAGTTTACTCAGACAACGCTACTACATTCAAGAAAGCTGCACGTGAGCTAGCTAGCATGCACCAGTTGTTGAGGAAAGAGGAAGTCAGCCAGTATTGCTCTACCCACGGCATAACTTGGAAATTTATTGCAGAGAGAGCTCCTTGGTGGGGTGGGTTTTGGGAGCGGTTAGTTAGGATTGTGAAGATGTGCCTTCGCAAGTCATTGGGAAGGGCGTCGGTTGACCTACAACAACTGAGCACTTTGCTGACTGAAACAGAAGCCGTTGTGAATTCCAGACCCATAACTTTCATTTACTCTTCTCCTAAAGAGCCAGACATTCTAACCCCGTCTCATTTTTTGTTAGGCAGCCGTCTCTTGTCTAATCCTAAAACGTCTGATGAACAGGGAGAAAGAAAGACTGAGCTGCTCAGTTTGTGGGTCCACAGGCAGCTAATAATGGAACAACTGTGGAAGCGATGGCTTCGTGAATATCTACTGACACTTCGAAGCGTTCACTTGAGGAAAGCATCAAAAGCTTATAGCATCAGTAAAGGTGATGTTGTGATTATTCACGAAGACAAGGCTCCCAGAATGTTCTGGAAGACTGGGGTAGTAAGTGACTGCATCCGAAGTAAAGATGGCAACGTCCGTGCGTGTAAAGTTAAAATACCCAGTGGCTCACAGATGATCCGACCTGTGCAGAAATTGTACCCTTTAGAACTCGCCACCTCAGGCCCCGGAGTGTGTTAAATATTAGAGGAAGAGGACGACGACGGCTACTAGCGCGCTCGGCGCGAGCGGCTCGCTCGTGATCTGGCGCTTCTGGACTGACTCGAACGGCCAGTATGGACGCGTTATTACGGTTCTTCGAGCAATAAACTTCCCCTTCCCGCCCTTCTACTGCGAAGACTCCTTTGTTTTACAGTGCCATCAGGAGAGAGTAGAGTAAGCGAACCGACTTCCCCAAAACAGCGAGTAGGACCAGTGCCGCTGCGGCAATCCACTAGGACCCGGTGAGTGCCCGAAAGGTATGGGTACCAATGATCGCTTGCTAGATATATATACATTAAGAGAAAAAAGCTGAGGTCAGCCTTAATGTTCTGACCTGCTACTCGGTGTTGGGGGCAGAGAATAGGTGCTTAAAAAAGAATAGAGAAGACGTTGATTAGGAGGATGAAGATGGTGGTGAAACATTTGAACGGCCCAAGACTCTTCAAAGTCTCTTGTCCAGTCCGCTTACATTGCACCTTTTCGTAGTGGGTGGTATCAATATTTTCATGTATGGGTCGAGTTCGTGACGGCGGCAATGACGAGCGCTTGCTAGCGATCCAAAATGAGGGGAGGAAATGTGTTGCATGTTATTACCAGCAGGGGCGGGCCGCACTCGTCTGCAATAAAGCGCCCCCACAACGGTATAAATAGCCTTTTTTTTTCATTATGGGGTTCAACGTGCCAGAACCACGATCTGATTATGAGGCACGCCGTAGTGGGGGACTGCGGAATAATTTTGACCATGCACGGCGCCCCCATCGAAATGCGGCCGCCGTGGCCGGGGTTCGATCCCGCGACCTCGTGCTTAGCATCCCAACGCACCATAGCCACTAAGCAACCACGGCGGGTATAATAGCCTACCCAAGGGGAGAGGGCGTACTCGTATTATGTGAGTGTACCAACAACCCGTCGCCAATAAAGTCGCACGGAGCCACAGGCGATCACACACGGCACAGGAGAATCCAAATTCCACATGCTGAAAAATTATCTCCTGTTATCGCGTTTAACAGGATCATGCGTACCGCGTACGACACACCGCGCTGGCATATCTTGATTTCGCGAGCCGAGAGGGGAAGGGGAATAATTATCATCTTTACCTATGCCTCCTCCCTGATGCTGTGTTTGTGCCTTCAGTTGCTGAGAACAGGGACCTTATCATCTGTCATGTGATTTTGATGCTTGTTTTGTACTTTTTTCTTTTTTGACGGAAGTTTTTTGCTGTTCACACACGAGAACCGTTGGTTGGTAGAGGTATATAGCTTCGCTATAAAACCAATTGCTTTTTCCTCCGTTCACCGTGTCATCCCGCATCGACCATCAGTTTAAGGTAGGGGTTCCGTTATGACACACCGACACTCGCCTGAATTCGTTTATTCCTCTCACTTGCAACGAATGGAACCACCTCCCTGGCTCTGTCGCCGCCATAATCAACGCTCACAACTTTAAGAATTGTGCCTACGATTTTTAGCGGCGAAGCTCCTTAGGGTGTGGGTCTGTCCCTCCTCTGTAGTATGTAGTGGTAGTAGTAGTAGTCGTCGCGGTAGTAGGTAGCCACGTCTACATTTATGGAAAAAAAATTCCGAAAGTTGTGTCCGTAGTGCGGAATCGAACCAGGGACCCCTCGCTTCCGAACGCGCGGCGCTAACCACTACGCCACGAAGCGCACATGGACACACGCACCACGATGACAATAAATACCCAACATTAACGAAAGACTGCGCGTTTCTAACGCGTTTGTGCTAGCGCGTTACGGCCCGTGGAAGAAGCTGGTGTAAGACGCTGTGGCCTCTCCGCCTTACCCCCGTGTTCATAAACGCTCCTCGACTTGAACTTGACTTGCCACCGCCTTGGGCAGCGTGTTCGAAACGCTGCCCAAGGCGGTGGCAAGTCAAGTTCAAGTCGAGGAGCGTTTATGAATACGGGGGTTATACTCTCTCAGCAGTCATGTGATGGCGTCGGCAAACGCGGTGCACGTTCCGGCATGTGTAAACGGCTGCGTAAGACGCTGTGGCCTCTCCCCCTTACTAGAGAGTACTGCACGTTTCTAACGCGTTTGTGCTAGCGTCCCCTTAAGCGGGAGATGGTGCAATTATAATGAAGGGCGCTGTTATAAAATAGGAATGACGTCACATATGGCGCGTGTCATTGGTGGAAGTCAATCGTTCGATTTAGTGCGGCGAGACTGGGCGAATTACACGGAAGATTCACGGTTTACCGATGATTCCCTCCGGAGCTTCGCCCACTAATCATCATTCACCCCGTGGATATGCGGTGTTTTTTTTTTTTTTTTTATGCCCCACAGAGAGTAATGCCCTCAGGCTTTGAGAGTATAGAAGTGAATAAATGAATAAATAAATGACTGCCCACAGTAATGCGATTAGCATTCAAGCAATATAGTGTCACGTTAATTGAAATTCTGTAGCGGTGACTCTCTTACTACCGTTGCTTCGGCTATACGCGATATACAGGGTCTCTCAGCAAACGCTTTCAAAAATTTTTTAATGTTGCCCGTGGCAGATAGCACGATTCTAGTTCATGAGCTGTTCTACTCGAAGAGGCAGGCAGTACTTGCCCGCAAAAAATTGAAATGCAGTCTCGACTAATTAACGAAAATTCACTAATTAGGCTTTAACTAATTATCTTATGGCCCATATTGCAATTTACAAATTCTAGCCGTGGAGTTCGCAAGGCGGATTCACTTGGAACGAATTCTCAGGAAGACACCAGTTTCGAGATATTCCCTAACTTTGCGGAGAAATGCATTGGCGTTCCAGTTACTTTCTTAACAAAACGTTTTATGCATTGAAGCGCAAAAGTAACTCGAGTTACTTTGTGCTTTCGGCACAAAAGTAGTGTGCTGCAGTGCCTTCAGCAAGGTAGCGGTGTGCATGGCTGCACATGGCTACCTTGCTGAAGGCACTACTGTGTTTTACGACACGTTCATGACCAAATAGTAGTTCCCTTTCACAAGATGCTTGCAGTTAACGCTCGCCATGTGCGTGTGCATTGAGCCCCTGATTCAATGCGTTTTATTGCGATAGCAATTATATGGACACTTCAACCGGATTTCTGCCATCGGCGTCGCCGTCGCCGTGAGGTTCCGTATCGATTCCAAGGGCGATAAAATCGTCGTCGCGCGCCGTATGCGCGAGCGAAAGAGCGCGGGGGACGCGCGCTATCACGGAGGGCGTACTCCGCCGCGCGCTATCAAGGAGAGCGAACGCCCGGTGGAAAGCAAACGCGACCGTCGCCCGAAAGGCCATGGGGGTATGGGAGGGAGGGCGGGGCGGCGCTGTGCTCCGGCACCAAAGGCGTATCTTACCACTCAATCTCCCACGCGAAAGCAAGAAACGAGAAGAGGGGGAATCTCCCACGCGAAAGCAAGAAACGAAAAGAGCGGGGGGGGGGGGGGGGGGGGGGGGGGGGCAGCTTTTCCTCTGCCAACAACTTCTCCTTTGCCCGACGGTGCCGGTCGCCCGCACCGTCTCTTATCTGCACACGGCTCTGACCTTTGTATGCGCTGTGCATACGCCGCTCAGTTTCTGTTGAAGCGATAGACCGCGCGAACTTGCGCTTGCTGCCAGCGTTTTGACAGTCGTTGGCTGCGGTCATTCAGTGTGACCTATTCATGTTTGCTTGTGCGTGCTGACACCACGATTGTTAATTCAGTTAGTAAGCCAATGTGTCCAAGTTTATGCAGCCGATAAAACTACTATCCCTACTCCGAATAGCTCTCTGCTAATTTGCTATCCCAATCGATGCTTCGCCTTTCGGGCAAAACTGCGACATTTTTTTTTTTTTTTACGGAAGTCGTGACATGGTTGACTGCACTACACATCGCAATTTAATTCCGTGATTATGCGGGGTCACTGGAGAGCGCACAACGCATCATCCTAACACTTCTACCTGCGTTTAATGCACTCTGCAGAGCTTTCACATTAAATTGCATTACTGTTACGCCCTTTCTGGCAGTCCATCATAATGCGTGACTGCAGAGCATCTATAACTGTTCACGAACTGATTAGCGGTGCCAAATTCGTTCAATGTTTTCTATGAACCACGTTGTCCTGAAATAAATAAAAGAACTTGCAGTGCAATCATCTCAAGAAAGGTTCAACGCACCCCGATAAAAAAATACCTTATAACCTTTAAAGAAAATTGCTACGCGCGCTCACGGGAATACGCATTCGCTGCTGCCGTGTGAAGGTCCATGATTATTGCCTCAAATATGTAAAAAAAAATAAAGAAAGCAGGCGCTGCTGGAATTCGACAAGCTGAAACAACAACAACCAATCAAAAACATCACCGCAAAGGTCTGGCTCACCGTGTGGCTTTGATATTTGAAAGTCACGCTGACCGCCAAGAAATTTCCGACGCACTTTCAACCACGTCATAAAACCGACAGCAGCAGCTCTGACGATACAATTCCCTACACCTGTGGTATAAATCGGGTAAACTGCGCAGCAGGAATGGAAAAAAAATAAAAAGGAAACAAGTAAACTTCCGTACGCACGACTTCGTTTGGTCCGCTGCCGTTCGTCGTTAATGGCGATAAGATAAGACCGGCGAGCCCTAGTACTAAAGTGGCTAGTCCTTCTGTGATTCTACGGCAGACTCGTTTTAAGATTGAAAAAAAAATAACCTCAGTATTATTCCATTCTGTGAAGGTGTATGCCCACCCGCCGCGGTGGCTCAGTCAGCTAAGGCGTTGCTGAGCACGAGATCGCGGAATCGAATCCCGGCCTCGGCGGCCGCATTTATATGGCGATGACATGCAAAAACGCCCATGTGCTTGCGGTGTAGTGCACGTTAAAAAACCCCCAGATGGTCAAAATTAATCCGGAGCCCTCGATGATCGCAAATGACACATTAGCTCGCCGTGATGATGACGTAGACTGCGCGTATAGTGTACAAAAACGATCATCTTAGAGTCCCTGCTAATTAGTAAGTAAAATATAGAATACCGCCATTACAGGACACATTTAGGCAATAAATGGCAGGAAACAGAACTGAATCTGCAAATTATTTTGTGCCCGCTTAACAAGCATATTCCTTACCATTCAGTTGACAAATACCAGAGTGAGCGAGGGTGCAGCGTTAAGTTGCCAGAATCCCCCTCATATTTTTGGTAACTTTTATTAGGCTATTTGACTCTCTTGTAAGCTTTGCCAGTTATACACTATGGGTGTCCATCACTACAAGAAAGAGACAAAGAAAGAAAGAGAAGATAAGTCCAGGTTGTTGACCAGAAAAACGTCTCGTTGGCTACCTTATTTGGGGGAAGGGAATAGAAAGATGACAAAGAGAAGAAGGCGGTGATTATGTGCAGGTGCATGAGAAAGCACCCCGCAGTTAAAGGCGCTATGACAAGGAAGTCTAGCACGGCTGTGGACGGCACGAAGGACGCCGACAGGAAGACACAACAGCGTAGGTTTCGCCAGGTGCACCAGGAACAGCGTCGAGCACGAGCCCCGCTACAGTAGCGCTGGCGATTCGGCTGCGGAGCTCTACACGACGCACTTCTTCTTCCTTACATCTTCCCCCCTCGCTGAAGACGGAGCCGCACAGGATGCCTAAGGCGTCGTGAGGACGAAGGGCTCGTGATACGGCTTGAGCCGATCGACGTGGACAGTTTCGCGGCCTCGGTGACGCAGGTCCGTAGGGGGCGTCAGAGGTTCGATGACGTAGTTCACCGGAGAAGTTTGCTGCAGAACCCGGTAGGGTCCATGGTATCGGGATACAAACTTGGAGGAGACACCTGATGTCGAAGTAGGAGGCACCCACAACCAAACGAGAGCGTCAGGCGAAAACTGGGTGTGGGGGCTCCCGTCGCCATGACGAAATTTCTGTAGCGCTTTTTCTAGCGTTGTAAGGGAGCGAGCTAGTTGCCGACATTCTTCTGCATACCGGGCGGCTTCTTAAACCGGTGTACCCTCTGATAAGTCGGGACGGTAAGGAAGAATAGTGTCAATGGGAAATGACGGTTCTCGGCCATACAGAAGAAAGAAGGGAGAAAAGCCCGTCGTTGCCTGGGGTGCCGTATTGTAGGCGTAGGTGACATAAGGAAGGATGATGTCCCAGTTGGTGTGGTTGGAGGCGACATACATCGAAAGCATGTCGGCAAGAGTTCGGTTAAAGCATTCTGTCAATCCATTTGTTTGCAGGTGACATGCGGTGGTACAGCGATGAATAATGCGGCACTCAGTGAGAAGTTCTTGAAGGACATCGGCGAGAAAGACGCGGCCGCGGTCGCTCAGTAGTTCGCGGGGAGCGCCGTGAAGTAGAACGAAGCGTTGAAGCAGGAAGGAGGCAACGTCACGAGCCGTCGCGGCTGGTAGAGCGGCCGTTTCGGCATACCTCGTGAGGTGGTCTATACTGTAGAGCACTGCACGGGCCGATTTTTGCGGCCCGGGCCCGGCCCGGGCCCGTTTTTACATTGGGCGGCCCGCCCGAGCCCGATCAAAACTTTTATGGCGAGACCCGGGCCCGGCCCGGGCCCGGAAATAATCAACGTTACCTGCCCGGCCCGGCCCGCCACCCCTTTACCTTAAGCCCGAGCCCGGCCCGAGCCCGGCTCGAAACCGGCTCGAAACCGGCCCGAACCCGGCTCGAAACCGGCCCGAACCCGGCCCGAGACCGAAAAATACATGTTTTTCAGAGTTGAGAAGCCCGAGAATAACTCGCAGAAAGCCCGAGCCCGGCCCGGGCCCGCGTCAAAAGCCCGAGCCCGGCCCGAGCCCGTGAAAGAACTGCTCTACCCGGCCCGGCCCGGCCCACGGGCCGGGCCGGGCCCGAGCTTTCGGGTAAGCCCGAGCCCGTGCAGTGCTCTAGTCTATAGCTACAATGACCCAGCGATTGCCAGCAGCTGTGTATGGAAGAGGCCCGTATAGGTCTATTCCAACCCGGTCAAAGGGTCGTGACGGGCACGGCAAAGGTTGCATTGGTCCAGAAGAGCGGCAAGGATCAGGCTTGCGGCGTTGACATTCTGTGCAAGAGCGAATGTACTTTTGCACAAATGTGTACATACCGCGCCAATAAAACCTATGACGTAGTCTGGTGTAGGTCTTGAAGAGACCAGCGTGTGCACACTGAGGGTCGGCGTGGAAAGCGGCGCATACATCGGTGCGGAGCTGCCGGGGTATTACAAGCAGCCATTTGCGACCGTCGGAACTGTAGTTACGGCGATAGACGATGCCGTCGCGGATGGCGAAGTGCGAAGCTTGCCGGCGTAGTGCTCGGGGTGGTGGGCGTTCAGGTGAATCAGAGATGTAATCTATCAAAGATGAAATCCAGGAGTCCTTGCGCTGCTCCAAAGCCATGTCGACAGAAGCGAATGGGGGAAGTGGGTAGTCTAGGACGGAGACACTGACAATGTCGGTGTGGACAAGCGAGCGCGAAAGAGCATCGGCATCGGCGTGCTTCTTGCCTGAGCGGTAGACAACCCGGATGTCGTACTCTTGGAGCCTCAGCGCCAACCGGGCTAGGTGGCCGCAGGGATCCTTGAGGGACGACAACCAACAAAGTGCGTGGTGATCGGTGACAACATCGAAGGACCGGCCGTACAGGTATGGACGAAATTTTGTAATGGCCCAGATGATCGCTAGACATTCTTTCTCCGTGACTGAATAATTTGCTTCGGCTTTCGTAAGAGTGCGGCTCGCGTAAGCAACAACATATTCTTCGTAGCCGGGCTTTCGCTGGGCCAGCACAGCGCCAAGACCAACGCCGCTAGCATCCGTATGGATTTCCGTGGCAGCAGTTGGATCAAAATGGCGCAGTATCGGTGGTGTTGTAAGCAGGCGACGTAGCGTCGCGAAGGCCTCGTCGCAAGCCGGGGACCACGCGGAAAGATTGGTATCTCCCTTGGGTAGCTCTGTCAGTGGTGCCATAATCGAAGCGAAATTTCGAATGAAGCGGCGGAAGTACGCGCAGAGGCCAATGAAACTACGCAAGTCTTTTAGAGACGTTGGCCTTGGGAATTCTTTAACAGCACGGAGCTTTGCGGCATCGGGGAGAACGCCGTCCTTCGACACGACATGTCCGAGAATTGTCAGCTTCCGTGCCCCAAAGTGACATTTTTTCAGGTTGAGTTGGAGGCCAGCGTCACTGAGACAGCGTAAAACTTGCTCCAAGCGATCAAGGTGAGTAGGAAAATCTGGTGCAAACACTACTACATCGTCCAAATAACACAAGCACGTGTTCCATTTGAGGCCTCGAAGAATAGTATCCATCATCCGCTCAAAAGTCGCGGGCGCGTTGCAAAGGCCGAATGGCATCACACGAAATTCGTATAAGCCATCTGGTGTGATGAAAGCTGTTTTAGGCTTATCGTCTGCAGCCATAGGCACCTGCCAATAACAAGAGCGTAGATCGAGGGAGGAAAAGAACTCTGCACCTTGTAAGCAGTCTAAGGCGTCATCAATCCGTGGCAATGGATAAACATCCTTTCGGGTTATTTTGTTTAGGCGACGGTAGTCCACGCAAAAGCGGATCGAGCCATCCTTCTTTTTAACTAAAACAACTGGCGATGCCCATGGACTGTCGGATGGTTCAATGACACCACGCTTGAGCATTTCACCTACTTGCTCCTCAATGACGCGTCGTTCTGTCGACAATACGCGGTATAGGTCGCTGCCGTAGCGGTGAGTGAGCACCGGTGTCAATCCGGTGGCATACAGTCGTCGTTCGACCCAGAGAAGTGCTATGGCTGTCAAAAGCAGGGCGAAATTTGTCGAGGAGACAGAGGAGGTCATGGCGCTGCTTGTTGTTTAAGGCGTTGTCGATGACGTGACTGAAAACGTCTTCAGGCGATGTGGCAGGTACGGGACAACCGGAGAAGGTGTTGACCTCGGACGATCCATTAGGAAGTTGCAACGCGGTAATGGTGTCGTAAGGCTCCACAGTGCCGAGAGATTCACCGCGAAGCAACGTAATCGGGAATGGGAAGTGGTTGTAGACAGGAAGGTGAGTCGCACCTGCTTGAAGGCCAAGCAGCGCAGTTGGGAGTGGTGAGATGTGGCGAAGAACGAAAGCAGTGGAAGGTGTGAAGAGTACGGTAGAGTCGCAGGCAACGGAACAGGATACAGGTGCCAGAGCGGATGCGTGCGGAGGTATCTGGATGTCGTCAGTGAGGGATAACTTGGTGCAGGAAAGCGAAACGTCGTCAGATATGGCATTGCCAAGCGAAGAGAAGGCGACTTCTGCACGGGAGCAATCAATAACAGCTTGGTGACGAGAGAGAAAATCCCAACCTAAAATAATATCGTGGGAACAGTGGGGAAGAACGACGAACTCGACGATGTAGAGCACTCCTTGAATTTCAAGTCTGGCGGTGCACGCAGCCACCGGCTGGACGTGCTGTGCTGTGGCCGTGCGGAGTAATGGACCGAAGAAAGGCGTCGTAACTTTTCGTATTGAGCGGCATAGCTTTTCGGCAATCACAGATATGGCGGCACCTGTGTCAATGAGGGCAAGCACAGAGACACCTTCAACAGCGACATCAATAACGTTGGGCGGCGAAAGAAGAGGGCTTGAGCGTTGCGACGCTGACGCAGTTCTTGCCTCGGGAACTGCTGCCACTTAGTTTTCCGTGTCAGCGGTAGAGGGACGTCGACGCATCGGGGAGAGCGAACGACGACGAGGAGAAGGAGAACGGCGGTCAGAAACTGGGCGAAGGCTAGGGCGGGGAAGAAGTAAATCGCGGTCTGGAGCGTAAGACAACGGATGGTCGTACGCTGCTGTGCGTGGGTCGTCACGTGGATGAAGTGGACGGCGGCGGCACAGGCGTGCAACGTGTCCGGGAATACCACACGAATAGCAGATGGGCCGATTGTCCGCTGTGCGCCAGGGATTAATAGCTCGATGGACTGGAGGTCGTGGTGGCGGGGAAGTAAAAACAGGGCTAGGCATCGGAGGCGGAGCCCGGAACGTCGGTGGGCGTGGTCGTGCGACGGCGTCGGCGTAAGTCAGGGGGGCGGTGAGTTGAGGCGCCCGCTCCAGAGGAAGGACCTCGGACACTTGTTCTTCGACGACGTGTCGTAGGGTCGGACTAAGGGACGAACTGGACTCCGGCAGGTTGGAGATAAGGGAGAGCTGGCGAGCAACTTCCTCCCGGACGAAAGCCTTGATCTGCGAGAGGAGGTTGGAATCGTGAAGAGTAGAGGTCAAGCCGGACAACGATTCCTGATGGGGAACAGGACGGCGGGTGAGGAGGCGTTGACGGCGGAGCTCGTCATAGCTTTGGCAGAGTTCAATAACTTGGCCAACAGTCGAGGGGCTCTTGGAAATCAGCATCTGAAACGCATCCTCGTCGATGCCCTTCAGGATATGCTTGATTTTATTGCCCTCAGTCATGGATGCATCGACGCGTTTGCAGAGAGCGATGACATCTTCGATGTAGCTCGTAAAGGTCTCACCAGGCTGCTGAGAGCGCGACTGCAGACGCTGTTCGGCACGAAGCTTTTGAACAGCAGGGCGGCCGAAGACCTCGCTGAACTTTGTCTTGAACACAGTCCAGCTTGGGACTTCGCTTTCGTGGTTGCGAAACCACAAGTGAGCAATTCCGGTAAGGTAAAAAGGGACGGTGGTCAATTTCGTGGTGTCATCCCATTTGTTGTTAAGACTGACACGTTCGTATGATAATAGCCAGTCATCAACGTCGTGGTCATCAGCACCGCTAAAGATGGGAGGGTCCCGCTGACGGAGTGTGCCGGGGCATACGGAGGACTGGGGAGCAGGTGGTGGTACGCTCGTGACGCTTGCGGAGGTCATGATGGCAGGGAGGATCCGGCTGCGCAATTCCAGGATTACAGGAGACCCAGCAAACCTCCACCAATTATGACAAGG
This sequence comes from Dermacentor silvarum, assembly GCF_013339745.2. Taxonomy (NCBI): domain Eukaryota; kingdom Metazoa; phylum Arthropoda; class Arachnida; order Ixodida; family Ixodidae; genus Dermacentor; species Dermacentor silvarum. The sequence continues at coordinate 11,534,884 of NC_051158.1, forward strand.
AAGTCTAGCACGGCTGTGGACGGCACGAAGGACGCCGACAGGAAGACACAACAGCGTAGGTTTCGCCAGGTGCACCAGGAACAGCGTCGAGCACGAGCCCCGCTACAGTAGCGCTGGCGATTCGGCTGCGGAGCTCTACACGACGCACTTCTTCTTCCTTACAGCGCTCACGCATGCCAGTCATTTTAAAAAGCATGGAAGTGCACTCACTGCCTTTTGGGCCAATGACAGCTGGTGACGGGGTTCAAGCAACGTCTGCACGAACAGCGGACGACGGTCTCGTCGCCGTAATGCAATGGACATTGACTGTCTTTGTATATCGAATCGAGAGCAGCAGAACAATAAGCGTTCGATGTTCTCTTCGGAGCTGTATACATCACAAGTGCTCTGGACGTAGTTATCGAAAGTGTTGTTTGTGACGTTAACGGCCGTCAAATAGTGTGCGACATTTTAAATGGAGCAGCGAAGTGGCGAGCGATATGTGTTTTCGCCTCTAAAAAGGAATGTGAGCGCAAGGCGTTCTTTGAAGGCCTTGAAAGTCAGCTGAATTGTGACACCAAAATTTATTCATGGGGCATTTCAACTGTTTGTGCTACACTGGGGACCGAGTGTTGTAAGCCCGAAAGCAATTTGGGAGATGTGGCCTATGTATTGGGAAATGGTGCGAGTCTTAGGTTCACGCATTTTCAAGGAGCCAGCCATGCACGGTTAGATCGGGTGTATGTGACAGCTGATTTGATTGCAATGTGTAGAAACTATGAGGTCACATCTGCGTCGTTCAGTGATCACTGCTTAGTTATGTTTGCGTTGGGACCTGGAAAACCAAAATTTAATTGGGCGTTGCGGAAGTTCTAAACTACTAGATGATGAAGGTTTTGTTAAGAAAATTAAACATACTATATTCAGAACCTTTTAGATGAGGATTATCGAAGCATTGCAGAAGCATGGGAGTGGTCAAGCAGGAAACGAAGTTAATGGCAATGGAAAGATCATGCACTTTGCGCTGGCAGGAAGACAGAAGAGAAAGAGTTGCTGTGTCAACTCACCTTCTACTGAACTATGGAAGGGTCTTGCCCAGGTATCTTTGCGTAGGGATTAAAAGAAGTAAAAGCTCACTTAAAATGTGTTGATGAAGAGAAATATCGAGGTGCGGTTATACGTGCGCGCAAGAACATTGTGGTGCGGTGAAAATCTGACAGAAAGAGCGCTTTCGAACGAAAAGTGCTACGTTTCACGAAATCAGATAAGAGCCATCACATATCAAAACGAAATTGTGCGAGAGAACCAATACATTCAGCGGGCGTTTTATGAGCATTACAGCGAGTTGTTCGGCAGTGAACGAGAGCATGCGGGAGGATTCGATAGTCAGTTTTTGAGGCTTCTTCCAAAGTTGGATGATGATGTAAGGCTGAACCTTGAGCAGCCAATTGCGGTCGCAGAAATAGAACACGCCATAAGTGAGCTGGCCGTAGCTAAATCGCCCGGCCCTGAAGGATTAAGCAACGCTTTTTATAAGGCTTTTAAAAGGAAAATGGCAATAATTTTACATAATTTTATTAACGAGGCATATCAGAAGCAAGTTCCACCACCTTCCTTTCGTGAGAGTAATGTGAAGAGTCACGACCCTCAAACTCTACGTTCGGTTCGGGCATATCGCCCCATTAGCCTTACAAATACGGACTACAAGATACACGCGAAAGTTCTGGGGAGGCGACTCCAGTCAGTCATACAGACGTTTGTAGGACCACATCAGACGTGTTCAATAAAAGGATGGTATATTAGGACTAACATTCATGTGGCATGGTGCTTGAGTGTTGTGAGGCTTTTCAGCGAAGCCCACAATATTACAGTTGGATCAGGAAAAGGCCTTCGATAGGGTGGTGCATAAAATCATTTTATTACACTGCACTCCGTGTAATTTGTACTTGAACATGTGAATGTTCGATCTCTGTTGACAGAGGTGTTAAAATGTGCTATGATCAAATAGTTTTTAATATTATAATTTATATGCATTATCAGAAAGTACACAACTCAAATCTTTTTTGAGACAAGGATGTTGTTTGTCGCCTCTGCTTTTCGCATTAGTATACTTGGAGCCATTTTCTTTAAAGGTGTTTTCGTGTAGTGAAATCGCAGGTTATAGGGTAGGCTCGAGTGAAATAAAGCTACTGGCATACGCAGATGACGTAGCAGCGTTTTGCAGCGATAAAGAGAGCGTCACTAAAGCGGTTGTCGTGGCAAAAGAAATGTCTGTAAAATGTCAGGGCGTGTTATTGTACTCCCTGACATTTTTTGGGAACACATTTCCACTGAAGTGGAAAGTTTACAGTGGAAGTCTACGCCTATGAGGTATATCGGTGTACCGCTGCAGCATTTTCGGGACACGAAAGACTACTGGAAAGAGCAATGCACAGAAGTGAAGGAAAAAAACAAGAGTTTGGTGGAAGGGACCTCTCGGCGTTCGCGAGAGCAACAGTATGCAGCTTCTTACTCGTCGCTCAGAATTTGTTCATGCTACAGTCCCTCTGTACACCAAGAACGAGCATACAAAAACTGCACCGGGAATTTGCCGTATTTATCCCGGGATCTGTGAGGGAGCGTGCGAACCGTACCAATTTGTTTACGTCAGTTAAACGAGGCGGACTTGGCACAGCTCAATTGTTCTCGAAGCAAGTGGTTTCACGATTTCTATTTTTGCGCGATCAAAAAAAATGTATTTCTAGTAAATGTGTTTCAGGAACGTGTGAGTGACGTTTTACCAAATGATACTTTGTCAACACAACCAGTGAGAACAACTATCATCACGGGCTTTCTGCGTGACGTTGTATGGGCTTACCAATTTTTGTGCAAGCGTTTAGAGTATTTGAGAATTCTTGAGCGCAAAAATGTAAATTGGTACAGGCTTATTCTGCCCGTACCAAATTATAGGACCAGATTTTGTGTAGAAAGAGGAGCAAATATGTTAAAAAAGGTAAAGCGGATGCCGGGCACACTCGTCAGCCAACTCCTTTTATTTCAACTTCACAGTGAAACGTTACCGGTTAAGCCATTGCTCGAAGAGAAAGGTTTCTTTGCAGCATGGTCAGTCAGCTGTTTAAAATGCAGAAAACCAGAAACAATAGAGCACGTAATTCTGTTCTGCTCCAAGGCAGTCTTCTTGTGGGACATTTTTCAACGTACTTTCAAAGAGAAGGTAGCGTCTACGGGGCACAGAATCCGCTTTCTCCCTACATCAAAGGATGATGGAGTTCATGGGCGCGATCTTGTACGCGTTCCAAAATAGAACGGAGGCCGTCCGTTCCATCGAGCCGCACACGATTGGTTAATTTTATCGTCACGGTTCAAATTGACCAATCGTGTGCGGATCACGGTTCAAATTGACCAATCGTGTGCGGCTCGATGGAACGGACCGCCTCCGTTCCATTTTGGAACGCGTACAAGATCGCGCCCCATATGTTCATGTTATTGTGTTGTCATAGTGCCTGTAAAACACGAATGACGGTACGTCATGAAAATATTAAGATACAATTGTCAAGGGATTTCAGAAGAGCATGGTTCTAATGCGAATTAGCACAGCCAAGTTGTGCAAGGCACGAAACGAGGAAAATGACTGGATTATATGAAGTGTCATCTCTCAAGTGCTTTAAATAGGTTGCGTCAGCCTAAGAGTGGCAGGCGCTTTTACATTTCCTTACATTGTGTTTTGTTCATATTTATAAATGCGTTGCAAATTGGCAATAAAGAGAGGGGGAAAAAGAAGACTTGGTAGTACAACAAAGCATTGTAGTAACTTTCAAATTGTGAAATTTGAAAGTTACTACAATGCTTTGTTGTGCTACCAAGTCTTCTTTTTTCAGTGCATCTCCCGAAGATCATGATGCAAAAGTCTTGTGTTTGTGCAAAAGTCTTGAGAGTTTTGTGTCTCTAGTAAAACCTTTACAGAATGAGGAGTGTGCATTCATCAGGGGTACTGTTACCATTCAAGAAATTGAGCAAACTATGGATCAGCTGCCTTTATCGGAAACCCCCGGCCCTGATGGACTTTCAAGCGAATTTTACAAAGCGTTCAAAGGGATTATCAGTTCCATATTATTGGATATATTTATTACAAGTTTAGAGGTGGACGCCCTTCCACAATCTTTTTGCAAAAACCACACAGTTTTAATCCCAAAAGGCTCAGATAAGGAAAAACTGCTTTCTGTTGAAAGCTACAGACCAATCACGTTGTCAAACGTTGATTATAAAATCTTTGCAAACGTTTTATCTAATAGATTACAATTTGCGATGTCGATTCTCATTGGTTCCCATCAGACGTGCGGAATTAGAGGTCGATCAATTCAGACCAACATACATATCGCCCGTACACTTCTTGAGTACTGTTACGGTTCCACTGAGCAGCTTGCAATGCTCCAAGTAGACCTTGCTAAAGCTTTTGATCGAGTCAGTGATTCCTATTTATTTTCTCTTCTGGAACACGCCAATGTTGGCTCCATTGTGCTTAAAGGCGTTAGGCTTTGCTACACCCATTGTTCTACTCGTTTAGTTATTAATGGCCATCTCTCCAAACCCGTTGCTATCTGCTCTTCGGTAAAACAAGGATGCCCGATGTCCCCACTACTCTTCGCCCTTTACCTGGAGCCACTATGCTTAAGCGTAATTCAGTCAAGTTCCATCCATGGCTTCAACATACTGGGTAATGAGGTTAAAGTGTTAGCTTACGCAGATGATCTAGCGTTTTTCTGCACAGATAAGCCTAGTGTTGAAAAGGTTGTAGCTGCAATAGAGAAATTTGGCAGCGTATCAGGAGCACAAATGAACTCCTCGAAAAGCTTAGGCTTATGGTTCGGCTCCTGGTGTTATAAGCCAGAACAGTTTGCAGGCATTAAGTGGACTCATGTTCCGCCAACGTATCTTGGCGTGCCGCTAGACGCATATAAATTAAGCGCGAACTATTGGAAATAACGGGTTTCAGCCTTGCAAAGTTACGCTCAGACATTCGTTCCATACCGGCTTTCTATTTTCGGAAGGGCTGAAGCCTGCAATAAGTTTTTAGCAACTAAAATTTACTACGTATTGCAAGTTATTCACTGTGCCAGGCTCTACATCCAACGCTTTCACCGAATTTTTGCAACTTTCATATGCTCTTCCACTTTCGAGCCCATGAGGAGAGACAATGTTTTAGACCAGTTAGTGAGGGTGGGCTCGGCTTAGTGCATCTTTAAGTGCGGCAAATAGTGTCCCGTTTCTTCTTTTTTCGCGATCCTTCACATCCTATAATTCGGTCATTCATGCAAGTCACACTTGTTGATGCTTTACCTGATTTAGTTGTTTCTTCAAATTTTTCTTCGCCTTTATGCTTGTTGGGGTTCATGCAGGAGGTTTATTTGGCGGTTCGTTTCCTGACAGTTCGGTTTTCTACTGAATACCTGTACTCCGTGTCACGTAAAAAGTTATACAAAGATTTATTGTCCATGCTTTTTCCGCCTCCATTTTACCGATCACTATACATTGAATGGCAAGGCCACGATGTACTAAAGCGAGTTCGTAAAATGTATATATCCCCATGCTGCAA